>NC_059109.1:106041876-106050552 GCF_020740685.1 Jaculus jaculus
GCTCATGCCATCGTTTCCTCTGCCATTGTGGAGCTTCCCCTCCAGCATGTAAGTCAAAATAAATCTCTTTTTCCCAGAGGCTGCTCTTGGTTGGGTGATCTCTACCAGCAATACAAACTGGACTGCAACAAGGCCTTTTACAATTGTGGAAAGGTGAGGAAGGAAAACAAACTCATTTGTTAAGTTGAATAGAAAATTTCCTTTAAGAGAGATCACTTCATTATCCATATGAAATAGCTAGGGTGTGAACCAGAACAGTGACTAGGTAACTTATGAGATAAGGGGGCAGGAACTCATGACCTGGCGGCATTGTTAGGCAAGGAAGGAATAATGACTGGGTGCTTTCTTGAGGAATGTTGATAATCTACTTTCTTATGCCTCTGTCACCATTCTGATAACCATGGTGACTATATTTAGGGAGCCCATTCTGACCTAATATTACAGCGTTTTGATAATGATATGGGATTAAGGTTAATTTTTTCTTCTATAATGTCTTCATGCTGACTGTAAGGGTGATGAGTTCTTTTTTTTTTTTTCTTTTTTTTAAATTTAATTTATTAGTTTTCATTTCAGTGAATACAGGCAGTTTGGTACCATTATTTAGGCTCATCTGTGATCTACCCCCTCCCATTAGACCCTCCTTGTTAATGAAAATGGGTCGTGCATTGTGGAGTTAGCCCCCAGTTATTAGTATGATAAATGTCTCTGCAAATCATGACCCAACATGTAACTCTGACATTCTTTCCGCCCCCTCTTCCGCAAGATTTCCCTGAGCCATGTTGGGTTCATTTTTGGTCTGCTTCAGTGCTGAGGTGTTGGGGGCCTCTGAGGCTTTGGCTCTCTGATTTGGTAGGAGTTGATTTTTCTCTGCGTTGATCTCCTTCCCCTTTGTGCTGGTATCCAGTTCACAGGAAACCATCACCCTTGCTTATTTCGCCAGTTGTCCTTAGTTTCAGTCGGGCCCCTTTTGAGGTATGTTGGGGCAGCTCTCTTCTTAGGATCTGCATCTATCTGGAAAAGAGAAGCAGATTCTCCAACGGAGAGTAAGTTAGCACCCGGAAAATTGAGATAACACTTACTTTTTTGATAGACAGTTTGATAGGTGTAGACCCTCTTATACCCCGTGATTGATGGTAGCTTGATATTGTAGAGTGGGCTTGTGTTTGGGTATGGTTCTGAATTGTTTCCCAGCTCCAGCTAAGGGTCTAGTACCACTGAGTGGATCAGTTAGCCAAATCAAGAGCAATTGATTCCTCACCATGGCTGTGTACCACTATTGCACTTGTGTGGGCATCACTTCCGGTTATTTGTTGCTAATTAGGTTAAACAATGAGTTGCTTGGACAGATCTTGGTCATTTCCCCCAGTCGCCTATGTAGCGCCTTCTGGCACTAGACACGCTGACTGTCTGGGGACTGACTCTCTCCTGGCTTCCAGCCATGTCATTCCATTTTACGCGTCAGCTGCGTATGGAGTCTTCAGCAATAGGGTCTTACCACGGGCCTTTGGTGGGTCATCAAGTACTCTGACAGAAGTCTGTCATTGTTTTGGGAAACCTTGTAGGTTTCTCTGATCAAAAGCTCATTGTGGATGGTAGGCCCAAGCTGGAAGTGGGGGTTACAGGTCAGTGTCCACTAAGAAATTGAGGAAAAACATAACTAATATACAAGAGTTAGAGAGGAGAGAGATAGAGGGGAGAGGGGGAGAGGGAGGGAGGGAAGATGTAGGAGATTTAGGTCAGTCTTGATCCTACCCTCTCCAGTGTCTTGTGGTTCAGGTGCTTCCTGTAAGGGTCTAGTGAAGGTTCAGCCATTTGGTCTGTCTTTTAGGAAGTAGAATTTTATGGTACCATTGCCGTTTGGGTCCGGATTACTGTTTTCCACCCTTTGATTCCCTCCCCGCCCTCCCATCCATCTTATTGTCTAGTCCATGAGGTGCTTGCTGGGTATGTAAGGCATCTTGGGCAGATTCAGTTTAGGTGTTGCAGATGAATGAGACTATGTGTCGATTTTTTTTCTGTGATTGGGTAAGTTCGCTGAGAATGATCTGTTCCAGGTTCAACCATTTTTCCTCAAATTTCTTTATGTCGTTTTTTCTTACTGCTGTATAGAATTCCATTGTGTAGATATACCACATCTTTGTTATCCATTCTTCTAATGATGGACATCTGGGTTGATTCCAGCTTTTAGCTATTACGAATTGAGCTGCTACAAACATGGTTGAGCAAATCTCTCTGGCTTTTGGTTTGAAGGTTTTAGGGTACATGCCCAGTAATGGTATAACTGGGTCTGTTGGTATTTCTATATTCAGCTTTTTCAGGAGTCTCCATATTGCTTTCCAAAGTGGTTGTACCATCCTGCATTCCCACCAACAGTGAATGAGTGTCCCTGCTTCTCCACATCCTCGTCAGCATTTATTTTCATTTGACCTTTTGATGTTGGCCATCCTTATTGGGGTAAGGTGGAATCTCATAGTTGTTTTAATTTGCATTTCTATGATGATTAGGGATGATGAACATTTTCTTAGGTGTGTGTTTGCCATTTGTATCTCTTCCTCTGTGAATTGCCTGTTCAACTCTGTGCCCCATTTTGTGAGTGGGGTATTTGTCTTCTTATTGTTTAGACTTTTGAGTTCTTTGTAAATTCTAGAGATAAGGCCTCTATCAGTTGGATAACCTGCAAATATTTTCTCCCATTCTGTGGGTATTCTATTGGCTTTGCTTATTATATGCTTGTCTGTAAAGAAACTCTTCAGCTTCATATGATCCCAATGGTTGAGTGACTGTTTAAGAACTTGAGCCACTGGGGTTTTATTCAGGAAGTCTTTTTCCATTCCTATATCATGGAAGGTACTTCCTAAATTTTCTTCCAGCAGTTTTCGAGTTTCTGGTCTTATGTTGAGGTCTTTGATCCATTTGGATTTGAGTGTTGTGCATGGTGAAATGTGTGGATCAAGTTTTAGTTTCCTGCGTGTGGTTATCCAGTTTGTCCAGGACCATTTGTTGAAGATGCTATCTTTTTTCCAGTCTATATTGTTTGGGCCTTTGTCGAATATCAAGTAGCTATAGTTGCTTGGCCCAAAATCCGGGTCCTCAAGTCTATTCCATTGGTCTATACTCCTGTTTTTATGCCAGTACCATGCTGTTTTTATTACTATGGCTTTATAGTATAACTTTATATCGGGTATGGTGATGCCACCAGAGGTATTTCTTTTGCTGAGGATATGTTTGGATATGCGAGGCCTTCTGCCTTTCCATATGAAATTTGAGATCGTTTTTTCTATGTCTGTGAAGAACACTGTAGGGATTTTAATTGGAATTGCATTAAATCTATATATTGCCTTTGGTAGGATTGTCATCTTCACAATGTTAATTCTGCCTATCCAGGAGCATGGGAGCTCTTTCCATCGTTTCAAGTCCTCCTCAATTTCTTTTTTGAGAGTTTTTATATTTTCATTGTATAGATCTTTTACCTCCTTGGTTAACGTTATTCCAAGGTATTTTATTTTTTTTGTTGCTATTGAAAATGGGACTATGTCCTTTATTTCTTTTTCTGTGTCTTTGTCATTTGCATACAGAAATGCTTCCGATTTTTGTGCATTGATTTTGTATCCTGCTACTTTGCTATAGGAGTTAATCACCTTCAGGAGTTTTAGGATGGAGTCTCTCGGGTCTCTTACATATACAATCATGTCATCGGCAAATAGCGCTAACTTAACTTCTTCCTTTCCAAATTGTATCCCTTTTATGTCCTTCTCCTGCCTTATTGCTTGGGCTAGGACTTCCAGAACTATATTGAAAAGCAGAGGTGAAAGAGGGCATCCCTGTCTTGTTCCTGATCTCAGTGGGAATTCCTCCAGTCTCTCTCCATTAAGTATTATTTGGGCCTTTGGAGCTTTGTATATTGCCTTTATTATATTAAGATGTGAACCTGCCATGCCGATTCTCTCCAATGTTTTGATCATGAAGTGATGTTGTATCTTGTCGAAGGCCTTTTCTGCATCTATCGAAATGATCATGTGATTTTTATGTTTAAGCTTGATTATGTGGTGTATTACATTGACAGATTTTCGTATGTTGAACCACCCTTGTGTTCCTGGGATAAATCACACTTGGTCAAGGTGGATAATGCTTTTGATGTGTTGTTGGATTCGGTTTGCGAGAATTTTGTTGAGGATCTTTGCGTCTATGTTCATTAGGGAAATAGGCCGATAGTTTTCTTTTCTTGTGGCATCTCTGCCTGGTTTTGGGATTAGGGTGATACTAGCTTCATAGAAGGAGTTGGGTAGTTTTCCCTGTTCTTCAATTGTGTGGCACAGTTTTAGGAAGATTGGTTTGAGTTCTTCCATGAAGGTTTGATTAAATTCGGCTGGGAATCCATCTGGTCCTGGACTCTTCTTTTTTGGGAGGTTTTTTATTACTTTTTCAATCTCCATGAGCGTGATGGGTTCATTGAGGTGGTTGATCTGCTCTGAGTTTAGCTTTGGTAGATGATATGCATCCAGGAATTTGTCCATCTACTCCACATTTTCCAGTTTTGTGGAGTAGAGGTTTTTGATATAAGTCCTGATGATTCTGCCGATTTCACTGATGTCTGTTGTGATCTCTCCTTTTTCATTTTGAATTTTGTTAATTTGGAGTCTCTCTTTTTTTTTTGCTTGATCATATTGGCCAGAAGTTTGTCAATCTTGTTTATTTTTTCAAAGAACCAGCTCTTTGTTTTGTCAATTGCCTTAATTGTTTCCTTGGTTTCCACTTCATTAATTTCTGCTCTGATTTTAATTATTTCTTTCCTTCTGGAGCTCTTTGGGTTGGATTTTTCTTGTTTTTCCAATGCCTTTAGGTGGATGGTTAGGCTATTGATTTGGGATCTTTCTGTCTTTTTTATGAAGGCATTGAGTGCTATGAATTTTCCCCTGAGGACTGCCTTCATTGTGTCCCACAAGTTTTGGTATGATGTGTTCTCATTGTCATTCAATTCCAGGAATTTTGCAATTTCATTTTTTATTTCATCCACTATCCCTTTATTGTTTAAGAGTGTGCTATTCAGTTTCCAGGTGCCGTTGGGGCTCTTGTTGGGTTTTTTGTTGTTGATTTCTAGGACTATAGCATTATGTTCTGATATCATGCAGGGAATTATGTCGATTTTCCTAAATATGTGGAGGCTATCTTTGTGACTCACTATATGGTCTATTTTAGAGAATGTTCCATGGGCTGCTGAGAAGAATGTGTAGTCTGTGGATTTGGGATGGAAAGTTCTGTAGATGTCTGTTAGGTCTAAGTGCTCTATGGTTTTGTTGAGCTCTCTTACTTCCCTGTTGAGCTTCTGTTTGGATGATCTGTCTATTACTGATAATGGTGTGTTAAAGTCCCCAGCTATGATGGTGTTGGTGGTTATTTCTGTTTTATTGTCAAGTAGGTTTTGTTTTATGAACTGCGGTGCCCCTGTGTTTGGTGCATACAGATTTATGATTGTAATATCCTCTTGATGGATTGTTCCCTTTACAAGTAGGAAGTAGCCTTCTTTGTCTTTTTTGATTGTTTTTGGTTTGAAGTCAACTTTATCTGATATTAATATAGCTACACCCGCTTGTTTCTTATTTCCATTTGCTTGGAATATTGTTTTCCACCCTTTCATCCTGAGGAGGTTTCTGTCTTTAGTGGTAAGGTGGGTTTCTTGAAGGCAGCAGATTGAGGGGTCTAATTTTTTGATCCACCCCGTTAGCCTGTGTCTCTTGATGGGTGAATTAAGGCCATTAATGTTTAGGGTGATGACTGTGAGATTTGATTTGATCCCTGTCATGTTGTGGTGGTAGAGGTGTGTTGGCATTTTCATGGAATTTAATTTTTTTTTTTTCTATCTACTCTGGGTTTGGTTGCTGTGATCTTCTTCTTGTAGGCATTTGTGTTTGGTTATTTGTTTCTTCTCTGTGGAGAATTTCCTGGAGTACTTTCTGTAGGTTTGGTTTTGTGTTCATATAATTGTAAAGCTGAGATTTGTCATGGAAAGTTTTTCTTTCACCATCTATTATAAGGGAGACTTTTGCCGGGTAGAGTAGTTTAGGTTGAAAGTCATAGTTTCTTAGTGTTTGGAGAGTTTCATTCCAGGCCCTTCTAGCTTTCAGGGTTTCCATTGAGAAGTCTGAAGTAATTCTGATGGGGTTTCCTTTGAAAGTGGTGTGCTGTTTTTCCCTAGCTGCTTTTAGGATATTTTCCTTGGTGTCAATGTTTAGAGTCTTAATGATAATATGCCTTGGGGAGTTTCTCCTTTGGTCTAGTCGGTTAGGAGTTCTGTTTGCTTCTTGAATCTTGATGGGCCTTTCTTTTAAGAGACGGGGGAAGTTTTCTTCAATTATTGTGTTAAATAAGTCTCCATGCCTTTGGTCTGAAATTCTTCTCCTTCTGGTATTCCAATGATTCTGATATTAGGACGTTTAAGTGTATCCCACAATTCTCTCATGTTCTGTTCACAGGAGCTTTTGAACTTACTGAAATTTTGGACTCTCGAACTGTTTCTTCCATCCTGTCTTCCAGATCAGAATTTCTATCTTCCACTTCGCTGACTCTATTCTTGAGAGCCTCTAGTGAGTTTTGGACTTGTTCAATTAAGTTTGCATTTTCTACTACTTTCCTATGTATCACTTCCATCGCTTTGTCCAGCTCCCTTTTTGTCTCATTTTCTGATTTTCTTGCTGATTCTTGGAAATCATCCTTGCATTTCTCTATGTTTTCATTTAGTGTGGCCAGCTGATTTTTAAGGTCCTCTTTTTTTTCACTCTCCCTCAACTCTCTTAGCTCTCTTTGAATTACTTCCAGTGTCTTATCATATTGCTCTAGCTTAGTGATGGTAGCATCCATATGATTATCTATCCTTTGTAGCTTTCCTGTCAGTTCTAGCAGTAGTTTGGTCAAGGTTGCATTGTTCATTGCTTCCACTTGATGTTCTGATCCTAAACACTCTTCTATGTTTTGGTTAGTTGTGATCCTTGTTGGACTGGGTGATCTGTCTGGATTTTCTTCCATTTTATTTTTCGTGTTATTTCTTTTGCACTGTGGTCTACCCATGTCAGTGTATGGGCAGGTAGGTGTGTGGAGCAGCCTGGGATCTAGATTGATGCGAATCCAAGGCAGCCTGGGGCAGTTGTAAGCAGCCTGGGTTTTTGCTCAGTCTTGCTAAAGACGCCTACCTATAGCCTGCCAGGGGCACCAAAGTTGCCTGAATTCTCACCCAGTAATGCACCTAAGCTGCCTGCCTTTGAGCTTGAAAGGGGACTGAGGTAGCAAGCCCTGAAGGTGCCTAGATTCTGGCTGGGTACACTGGGGTCTGTAAACAGTCTGTGCTCTTCCGCCTCAGGGGAGTGGGGGCTGGGTGGTGATGTACAGGTAGGGGATGGCAGCTGCACTGGCGCTAGTGACTCAGTGTGGACTTATGTGGCTCTTGCTGTGGGACTGGGCCTGCTGCACGTGCAATTGTAGTGCAGAGGCAGATGAAGTGGGTACGGAATCAGGACACAGCAGAAGCTGACTGGCGACAAGTGATGTGAGCACAGCAGCAGGGGATCTGGCAGCCACCTATTCACGACAGGGGTGGCCCCCACAGGCCTGCGAACCGAGCACCACGTGGCTGTTCTACTCGCAGGATCAGAGAACAAGGGCAAGGTAGGAGGTCTCAGCTTCAGTGCCGCAGGCTGGCAGGCGTGACTGGTGGGTGCCCGATCAGAGCACAGCCATGCGGGATGTGCAGAGGGTGCATGGGCAGGTGGGCAGAAGGGGGCGTGGGGTGCGATGGTGTGTATGGAGCGAGTGGGGCACGCGGCGGGGAGGGGGTCGGGGTGTGCCGGGGCACCGGGCAATCAGGGTGGGGTGTGCGGGAGGTGGCAGGGCTCAGGGGGCGCGGGGTGGGGTGCCCTGGAGGGGCGGGGAGCGTGGGGCGCTCTGATTAGTTAGGGGGCGAGGGGCACTCTGTTGGTGCGGGGGGTGCGCATGCAGGGGGTGTGTGCGGGGCGCGGCAGGGTGCAGGGAACCTGGGGGACGCGGGGGGGAGCGCAGGGCACACAGGGGGTCACGGGGTGCGCAGGGGGGCGCGGAGGAGCTTGCGGGAGGCGCGGGGGGCTAGGGGCACAGGGCACGTGGGGGGTGCGCGGGGGAGTGCAGGGTGCATGTGGGGGGAGGGGGCGCGGGGCACACCAGGGTGCGGGATGCCAAGGGATGCCGCAGGGTGCTCTGGACGCGTGGGGGGGGCGGGGCTTGCGGGGGGGGTTGAGGGGTTCGCGCGTGGCTCGCGGGACGTGGAGGGGGGGTGGGGTACGCTGAGGCACTCCGGGGGCAGGATGCGTGGGGGTGGGGCACAGGAGGCACGGGGCACGCCTGGGCACGCAGGGGTGCGCTCAGGACTACAGGGGTGCCCGGGCTGCTTGCGGCAGGGGGGACAGGGGCGTGCGGTGTGGGGGGCAGGAGGTGCCGGGGCGGGGCGCGGGGGGGGGCAGGGAGCGCTTCAGGGCACACGGGGCTCAGGGCGCGGATGCTCCAGGGCATGTGGGGGTGGGGGCGCAGAGCGCGTGGGGAGGGTGGATGGCTAGGCGCGCAGGGCGCTCGGGTGGGCACGGAGGGGGGGCCCGCAGGACGCTTTGGGAAGCCGCGGGGTGCTCTGGACTCGCGGGCGGGTGGCGCGGGGGAGGG